>NW_024870603.1:0-6508 GCF_013358625.1 Macadamia integrifolia
TTTGGGTATATCACTGCTCTTTATCTTGAGCTGATAATAGCCGGACCGAAGATCTATCTTTGAAAATACTCTGGCTCCCTGCAACTAATCAAATAAATCATCAATGCGTGGCAATGGATACCGGTTCTTAATGGTTAGCTTATTCAATTCCCGGTAATCTATGCACATACACAAACTGCCATCCTTCTTCTTGACAAACAACACCGGGGCACCCCAAGGTGAAACACTTGGGCGAATAAACCCCTTTTCTAATAATTCCTGCAACTGCATCTGCAACTCCTTCAATTCAGCTGGTGCCATCCTGTATGGGGCCTTAGATACCGGAGCTGCTCCAGGGGTCAAGTCTATGGCAAACTCCAACTCTCTATCAGGTGGTAACTGCATCAGATCATCTGGGAAAACATCGGAGAACTCTTTGACCACCTTTACCTCTTATAGAGGTGTAATTCTTGCATCAACATCAACTACCGATGCCAAGTAACCCTGACATCCACTTTCTAGCAACTTTACCGCTTGAAGAGCGGAGACAAGGACCTTCTTCACTCTTTTCATGGGATCTGCTCGGTATACCAATTCTTCCCCTTCGTCATCTGTCACCCTTATTAGCTTTTCAGCACAGATCATATTAGCTCGATGAGCAGACAACCAATCCATACCCAATATAACATCAAAATTCTGCATATTAAATTTAATGAGTTATGCATCAAAGTTTTTCCCACTAATTTCCACTGGGCACGGCCCATACACTTCCTTCAACTGTGCAACTTAACCAGTAGGCATACTAACAACCATTCCATGGTCTAGGATTCTGGGTGACATCCCAAGTTTCTCTACAAATCTCTTAGATGCGAATGAATGAGTAGCTCCTGAATCGAATAAAACATAGGCTGGTATGCCTGATATGGGTAGGATACCTAGTATAACAATGTATATAATTTCAGTAGGTCATCAATATTAATCATAATGAATTTCTTAATTTAAAATGTACCTGCTACAACTTCTGTACTAGCCTCAGCTTCCTCGGCTGATAGGGCATACATCCTTCCCTGCGGTTGACTGCCTCGAGGTAAGGGAGGTCGGTACGCAGAGGGCTGACTGGAGGGCAAGGTTGGTTTAGCCCGATAGTCTTTTGCATAATGTCCAAATGAACGGCAATTGAAGCAATGAATCTGAGATGTCGGAACTGGAGCAGGGCCCCTCTGCACTTGGCCCTTTGCAGATGGAGGTCGAGGTGGCCTTGGAGCTGTAGGTGCCATACTAGTGTTCTGGCGAAAAGAGGTGGAGCTCGAACCACCCACTGGCCTAGGACGGTAGCCAGATGGCCTATAGGGCTGCCTATACATAGGCCCAGAACTGTATGATCCGCGGTATGCCTTGGAAGAATTTCCCATATCTGGGAATGGATTTGTTCTCTTCTATAGTCCAGGGGTGAGGGACTGTTCACCTTTTTGCTTATCTTCCATAGTCTTGGCCTTCTGCACAATCTGGCCATATTCGGTTAAATCCAAAACCTCAAGCCCAGACCCAATAGATGCTTTTAGGCCTTTCAGGAACCTTGCTGCCTTCTCTTCAGCTGTTCGTATATACCTTGGGGCAAAATGGAATAAACTCTCGAATTGTTGTTGGTACTCAAGGACTACCTCCTTGAGTTAAGGCCATGAACTTAGTCTCCTTTCGGTCTCTGAAGCTACGCGAATAATGGTTGTCCAAAAACAACTCCTTGAACTGCTCCCAAGTGGGTTCTGGATGAGCAGCCAACAAAATAGGCTTGGAGGCTTGCCACCAAGAATTTGCCTCTTTCTTGAGTTGCAACCCAGCACAAATGAGTTTCTGGGCATCCGTGCACTCAAGCACCTCAAATATCTTCTCTAATTCTTGGATCCATTGATCCGGTTCCAGAGGATCACTCCCCACCTTAGAGAATACAGGTGTTAAGTTCCTCTTGAACGACTCCACCACCCTTGATGTATTACTAGTCGCCGGGAAGTTAGGAGCATAGGCAGGATAGTATGAGTATGGAGGAGGCATCCCATACCGAGGAACACCGAATGGTGGGATTGGAGGTGTACCCCCCACTTGTGGTCCCGTTCCCGACCCTACAGGTTGGGTCCCATGGAGTGAGTACCCGGGGAGGTTGACCCGGTTGAGAAAAGTCCAACTTTTGCTGGATAGCAGTCATAAATGCTTGCTGTTGCTGAAGCATTTGTTGCTGGAAAGCTTGTTGTGACTGCTGGATTATAGTAGCAACATCTCCCGGTGTAATGACCGGTGGAGGGTCCGGGAGTGAAGTCATAGGTGGGTCCCCATGTGCCCCACCCTGACCAAGGGTCTTTGGAGGTAGTGGAGGTGAGGTATGCCCCACAGAGCGGGACCTCCTGGGATTTTGTGGTCGACCGACCGGACGAGGACCCCGCGAGGTACCTCGGGCATTACTACCGGATCTAGTACGTACCATCGTATCCCTGTACCTGGAACACATCACACACCATATTGGTTAAACACCGTAGAATTGATTTTGGCACACAATCATATGCCATTACATGAGGTGTTGTAGTGTATGATAGCCTATAATTAATCGCAGCTCAATTCCAAGATACAGGCAAAGTCTCCAACAGACATGTCAATGGTCCCACTTGACCATAGCATATTAATCATAGGAATAATATCCATAGTGACAATCAATGTAATCATGCTAGGACGAGAGAAGGGAAGAAGAAAAGAAAAAGAAATTTTCAAAATTTCCCAACTGTCAAACCGGTGGGCTGCACCGGCGGGTAGGGGCCCGTCGGTCGAGCCCGCTGGTCCTAGTACCTCACACCGGTGGGTGGCATCGGTGGGTAGGGGCCCGTCGGTCTTACTGCCTCACACCGACGGGTGGCACCGGCGGGTAGGGGCCTGCCGGTCATACCCGTCGGTCTTGCCCGTGTAAAAACATGAACAGGGCCCTACGGACCATGTTCTGTCTGTCCTTTTCCCAAACTTCTTTTCTCTTTCCTCCTTTCTTCCTTGGGCGATCTTGGAGGTCTCCTCGGTGCTTCTACTCGCGGTTCCACTCATCAACTCGGCGCTTTAGAGAAGAGTCACTCTCCCTTCTTCAAGTAAGTTTCTCTTTTTGCTTTTCTCAGAATTTCCATTTGGGTAGAATGCGTGCATAAGCTTTGCCTTTTGGATTTCCTTTTCATATTTTTCACCATAGAATAGTATTTCCATGTGATTGTGATATTTCTACTTGGTCATTTATAGTTTATAGGAATTTTATCCCTTCATTTGGAGAAAACCCCAATTTGTGCCCTAGGTTTCCAAATTTGGGGATTTCTTCAATTCTCACTCTTTTTCTCCAATTGATGACTCCTTTGTGGTGCATTCCATTTGATTTACGCTAGATATGCTGTAGATTTCATAGATTATCCATTGTGCTTAGAATCCCCATGTATTTCCATAAAAATCCCTCTTTTTGTATTGGTTTCCTTGATTTTCATCCCATACTTGTATCCATGGAACTCTATAGTCTATTTGGGGTATGTTCTTGCATTTTCATCATCCCACTACTATGTCATTTCGTCTTAGTCCTATGGTTTCCGGTTGTTCTCCATCATGTTCGAATTTGTGCATTGGACTCGAATTCCCTCGTTTTATTTGTGCTATTTGCTTTTGCTGTCATTTTATTGTTTTGGCATATTTCTATGCGTTGTCAACTACCGTGCACCATGTCCATAGGTTCCCTATCGTTCCTAGATTGTCGCCGTTCCCGTTTTGCATGAATTGGGTTTTGGATTCCCCTTTTTAATGCTGCTGTCATTTTCCTTCCTGTACGAATCCCTACTTTCTTTTCTTATTGCCAGGATGTCGTCATGCACCGGAAAGGGACCATCATCCTCTGGCGTTAGACGCAAGACCACCGCTTCTAAGCGGAAGAGTGCGGAGACCAGCTCTTCAGCTCCTCGCATAGGGAGGCCCGCACCTACCCAGTCTGACCCTACAGACTATGATGAGGAGCACTTCCTTAGTGCAGAGGCCGCAACCAACTGGCCCAACTTCTTGAAGGGGTCAGTGATGATGGAGAAGATCGTGGTAGTCGAGGACTTCCACAAGGCCAGGCTTCAGGAGAGGTTCTCAGCATTGGGCTGGGACTCTATTCTTCAGGTAGACCGACCGTGCTACGAGCAGCTCGTCCGTCGGTTCTATTGTAACCTAGAGGTGTCGTATCCGTACGGGGAGTTCACCATCAGCAGCTTGGTGAAGGGGGTGGACATCCAGTTGATGGTGGGCACCTTGGCCAGTATCCTGGGTATATCGGCGGTAGGACACCGATACTACAGTCCCCCCAGGAGTAAGCCTCAGGGACCGTTCATGAGCCTGGAGACGCCGGACTTCATCTACGAGACCATCTGCGGCAGCAGTAATCGCCTGGAGTCCGAGACGTCCTTCTACCCTGAGGTTCGTCTATTTGCCCGGTTGGTCCAGTTCAACCTGCTCCCCAGAGGAGGTCATCGGAACCAGGTGGGTTTCATGGCGGCTTTCATCGTATTCTGCATTTTCACGGCCGCAGAGGGAGGCGACGAGCACTTGTGCCTCCCCTACATTATTCTCAGGACGATGGAGCACCATACTTCCCACCCAGAGGATGGAGGATTCCCTTACGGCAGGATCCTCACTAGGATCTTCGAGTTCTTCGGGGTGGATCTGAGCAGTGAGGAGGGGAAGACTCCGGCTGATAGGTTCGACCGGAGAAACCTCCTGAGGATGGGTCTCCAGACCCTCATGGATTCACCTCCGCGATCAGGAGCTCAGAGAGGTAGAGGTAGGAGGGCTGCCCCTATAGAGGATGTCCCCATGGGAGAGGAGTCCAGTGAGGAGGATGAGGACTACGTTCCTCAGGACGAGGAGGAGGATCTGATGGGTGGTGGCATCCCTGAGGAGGCGCCTCAGGAGTCGAGAGGTCCTAGCCCTAGTTCTTCTAGAGCTGCAGCCTCACCACCTGGGAGTGGTGCCTACGACTTTGAGGGCATGATGTCCTCCATGCGGGCCTTGCAGGATGGCCAGGTTCAGCTACTGAGGCGGCTGGACGACATTGTCTCCAGGGAGGAACGCATTATGGAGAGGCAGACCACCTTGGAGGATTCCTTCCTCCGGCTGGGTCAGGACTTAGACACCACGGCCAACGCTATCTCAGCAGATTTTGGCCACCTTCGGAGGGAGGTACGGTTGGTGAACGCGAGGTTCGACTATTACGATCACCGCCTCAACGTCAACTCTAGGCCTCTGGCGAACGTGGTGATCATCGATGATGACGACGATGACCAGTGAGGGCTTGGCTCGCCCACACCAGCTGTTTATCCGTTTTCCCTTTTTGTAGACATTGTATATTTATTTATTCTCATTCCTTGTATTTGCGATGCAACTGGATTCATTGTGGAATAATATATCTTTGGTAGTGATCATTTTGTGGTAGAATCAGGTGTTGAACACCTATGTAGTTTAATTGTGTACTTGCTATCTGTGATCATTGTTATTTCATATTGTCTGTTGTCTATCAGGTATTTGTGTAAAATTTTTGGAAATCTCATTTTACGCCGTTATGCTGCCGAAATTTCGTCAACTAGTACCTTATAGGTTATAGTACCAACCTAATTACCCTTGATCTATACTCACGCATGCCATGAATGCAACATATAATGCAATCCTTTTTTATACTTTCTTTCTTTGGCTTTTAATCTTTAAAGCTTTTATATTAACCCAACCCCATTTCCCTATTATAGAGTCTACGGGATTCTAATGGTATGCTGTGAGTGGAGCAGAGCATCACGCTCTGATACCACCGTTTGTCACACCCCGTTCACACTGAACCGGAGCGGTGACCGAGTTAACACCGATTAACCCAAACCTGCCAGGATCATCAGATACTGTATTCCACCACATCATACGCACAACTAACATAAGTTCATCAGATCAGCGGAAGACTAAGTTTTACCTGTGAATAAATCCCATATACCTGATACCCGAATTGTGATAAAATAATTATATACATGTGGGCCCGAAGGCATGATAATTACACAATAAAAGTACAATTCACATATCAAGTATATACAGGAAATCATCAAAACAATCAGAGTGCACAGCTCGGCTCGGTATCAAGGCTGGAGCTCAGCTCGGCATCAAGGGTTGTGCCCAGCTCGGCACCACATAGAAGAGCTCAGCACGGACTCAGAAGTGCTGTCCCGCAGCACAACTCTCACACGAGCAGTCGGCGCCGTGCTCTAACTCCTCAGGGGTCCACCAGTCCTCTTCAGGAAACTCGACTATGGGACCCACCCCATGCTCCTCAGATGCATGACCTGCAAAATCATCTAAAAAGGGGGTGCACACGTGGGATGAGCTCACTAGCTCAGTAAGTAGAAAGATGGACCACACACAACAGTCCACACATCACAACACATCATATGCACTGCATGCCATGCTATACATTTTAAATCACATCCACCTAAGCAACATTACTAATTCCTTGGTT
>NW_024870603.1:7412-11593 GCF_013358625.1 Macadamia integrifolia
TTGGGTTGGGTCTTGTGCTCAAGGCCTAAATATGAAAATTGCTTCATGATATCTTCAAGCTTTTTCCACATTGCTCCCATTAGAGATAAGCCGTTCCAATGCGTAAGAATTTCTTGATTTCCCTTATGCACTCATTGATTGACAACTGGGTGGATGTGGTATTAAAACATCATCTCACACCACAAGTAAGGTACATTGAACCAGAACACCATCTCCAAATTGTTTTCATTTTTTTTTTTTTTTCTCGAAAGTGAACCATGGATGATGGGTTGAATGCAGAAGTCCTAAAGCAAGGCTCTTATACCGATTGAAACACACGAAATAGAGGAGTGATAAAATAGGGTGGGAGAAATAACAGATAAAATAGAAAAATATGATAGATTTGGTTTTATGGAGGAAGCTTGACCTCTTGGCCTTATGGAAGAAACCATGAACTCTTTACTCGTAGAGTAGTTATAAGGATTTCAATGTGTCCCTTCTTTCATCTCATACTTCAATATATAAATACAAGTAGTTACGCAACTTACCATAATTCCCAGCACTTAATCGTCATTACATTCCTATAACTTCTCCTATAGGCTCCTATAGGCTCCGTTGATTGCAAGGGCAATTTAAAGTGAAGGGAAATAAAATTTTCATATTTAAAAAAGAAATATTTGTAATTTTTTTTTTTATATAAAAAAATATTTGTAATCATTACCCCATGTGATTCAATGTGATTCTATAAACTACTTAGTTTTTTTAACCACATTTAGTAATGATACATTTTACATGTAGTTTTTATTTCACATATCATAACAAAAGGTTTTGGATGCAAAGTAAAGCTTTATAACTAAATATGGAATGATTTGAAGTTAATGTAATAGTCACATGGGTTACGATTTACAAACATTTCTTTTTTAAGTATGGAAATTTCATTTCCCTTCCCTTTAATTCCCATTGCAACCAAACATAACCATAACTTCTACTATTCTCCACTAATAATAACTCTCAAGTAAATGAATAAAATATTTACATAATAACAATCATAACCACATTTCTCCAACCCATGACCAAGTTGATCTCATGCATACATCCTCCAATCCATGAACGTAACATTTACTAACTTGATTAAAATGGTACCCAGATTGTTGGAACTCGGAAGAGTCGGAGGGCGACCTGTCAACTCATTGATCCACTGTTTCTACGAATAATCATTAATGGTGAGGATGATCTGCAATGGCATGTTGGCGACGGAACCATCTTCAAACTGATGGCAATTGAAATGAAGTGATTGTAGGAACTAAGCTTGTCGCATGAATTTAGGGAGCAAACTAGTCCACCCTCACTAAGGAACGTGAACATATTCAAGATTGATCCTTGATAGTAATGTACCATAAAGAGGATAATGGTTTTGGGAATTCAATTTGTTATTTTATTGTTGTTGATTATATATTTAAATAGAGGGCAGATCAAGTTCACATATGAGAACAATCTTGTACGTCTCTGATCCGTGGACTTGAAATCTATTTTCTCTCTTTATTTAATAAATTTCAAATCTATAAATTAAGAGTATACGAGATTATTCTCATAGGTAAACCTAATCTATTCGTATTTAAATACACATTACAGTATAAAAACATATTGCTGATTTACAATTAATTTTCTCAAGGGTAGAGAATATACAAGTTGTCATTGGGTGTTGTGCCTTATCTCTTGTGCCCTTTTTAGAATGACATTCCATTGTGTTATAAGGATAAAGGAGATTTGGCTTTAGTGCAGATTCCAGCTCAAGTTTCCACCTCCACTTCTATATAAGGGAGCTTGATGGGCATACGTAAACCCACAAGAGCCACTGAGCTGATCCTCCCCTCCCCTACCCTACCGAAAGCTTAGCGTTTAAGATGGTAGAGATGTTGAATGTACAGTTGCCACTGTGTGTCTCCCCAATCCATACTGCTATTGCCTAAGCCCTTCCTCTCATGCCATGGGAATGCATCACAGCTTACTATAAGGCCTAGGCATGCTCATCCCTTTAATAAACAGAAGAACTATTCCATTCGATGCCGCCTTCCAGCTTGCAATAAAAAACCAGCTCCTACACCAGTGATCAGTGAGCTTCCTTTATCCCGGAAAAGTTTCCCACAGGATTTCTTTTTCGGAATGGCATCATCGGCATACCAGGTAAACGTTTATGGTCATATTGTTACTATAAAAGAAGTTTCTTGTTACAGTACCAGATCGGTCATATGAGGCTGATCCCACATCAATTTTGAAAAAGATTTAATGTGGGTTAATATAATCTTGGGTTCTCTCACTTAGTAATATGGGGTCGAATTTTTTCTAAGGTTTGTATAAGTGGTTTCACCAATGCCTTCTGCATGCTACGCAAAAACCCTCAAGCAGAATGGAGCCCTTAGAATGGCTATCTGATCCAGAGTGTGCTAATATGTTACGATCTCATATTAGTCACTTTGGGACTCATCCGACATCGATTTCAAAAGAGATTTGATATAAATTAATTGTTGGGGATACATGTTTCAAATTCCTTGGAAATTATTTTTAAAGCTATATGGATATTTCTATAAATTTTCTATATAGAGTTTCGCTATATATTTGTAGTGAAGTTTTCTTTTTCTGTAAGCATGCTGAGAGAGGTGTGACGACGAGCACTGTAACCTTGTTTTCCCAACGAAACAGGATTTCATCTCACGGAGGATGTAGGCAATCTTATCAGAACTTGTAAATATTGATTATTCAGATTTTTTTTCATTATTTTTAACATTGGTTTAAGGTTACATTTTTACATTAATATGGTCTTAAGTTCTCTCACCTTGTAAGCCGATATATGGGGTTGAATTATGCTAAAATCTGTATAATTTATTAACTTATTTCATAACCCACCCCACCTTAATGTGGTTTTCTTTTCTCAGTATGAAGGTGCAGCTTCTGAGGGTGGCAAAGGAGAAAGTAATTGGGACCATTTCACGCACTCATATCCAGGTCTCTCTCTCTCTCTCTCTCTCTCTCTCTCTCTCTCTCTCTCTCTCTCTCTCTCTATATATATATATATATATATATTATATTATATATTACCCAAATGACACAACCGGATAAGTTCTAAGGCCAGCAAAATGTAGAATAGCTAACCTGAAAAATTGGAAGGGTCAAGCTCAGTTAGGACTTGATACTAATGTTGTGGTGCTCTGTGGACAGATAAATAAAGGGCCGAGGCAATGGAGACGTTGCTGTGGATGCCTATCACCGTTACAAGGTACCATCATAACACCTGATCAGGCTAGCCTTACTCCATTTTACATTATCTGTCTTGTTAATAATTTAAACTTTCTTCCTCCTCTGATAATCTGTGCACATGAAGATGTAGCTTTAATGAATGACATTGGGCTGACTTCTTCCAGATTCTCCATTGCATGGACAAGAATATTACTCAGTACACATTTCAAATTGCCTGCGAAACTTTATCCACAATCATATGAAAACAAATAAATCATCCATTGAATCACTTATGGGAAATAAATGCTCTCTGATCACGTGGCTCCTGAGGGGCTGCACATGGATATCAATTAGGGATAGATTTTTGGAGCTTCACAAGGGTTGGAGTATCATTTCACCGCCCTTTATGCCTAAGAGCAGGGACTAAGCGATCATTTCTCAAAGTTTTATTTATGAGAGTGCCCAAATGACATCTCTATTGATCTATCTAGAACTTATTTATTTCATCTAATATCCGATTGTTTTATTCCCAAAAGTATTTCATATTATTTTTAATAAAAGTAAATTTGTCATTTCATATAGTAAATATTGCATTAAATGACTTCTAATTTTTTTTTAAACCCTGCAAATAAATTTGCATAAAAAAAAACCCCACATTAAATAACTTTTGTCGACAAAATAAAGGGAAAAAAAATATAAGATCACAATCAAATGAACAATAAATAAATCCCTTTACAAAATTATAAAAAATCTATTTACCATCAATAATAAAAATTTCTTCTTTGAATATTTCTGGATATTTTGACAAACTTGACACAAGACGTGAGTTATGTATCATATTGGGTAAGAAAACGAAGGTTTTTTTTTTTTTTTTTTGACCCATACATTAATGATGAAATATTTGTTACTTTTTTCAAAAATAACTCTTTGTAGCTGGAAAGCTAAGTGGAAGAGTGAACAAGGAAGTT
>NW_024870603.1:11761-27846 GCF_013358625.1 Macadamia integrifolia
GCCTTTTCATTCAAAAAAAAACCAGTTGACACCAAATGCTTTATTTCCTTTTTTTGTTCCCATAGAACGGAAAAATGTCAGAAACATTTTTCCGAATAACTACCAAATGCAGCCAAAGTTTTTTTTTTTTTTTTTTTTTTTTTTTTTTTTTTTCTCTTTTCTTTTTTGGTCTCGTTTCAGCTAACTCTAGGTGAGTCCTTGGATTGTCATTGCACTTTTGCAGGAAACTCAAAATGGCAAGATTAGAATCACTCTAAATTACTTTTGGATGATTTTCTACTCTAATGCGCAACTGATATTGCTGCTTCTCAACGAGCTTCCGATTTCATGTTTGGATGGTGAGTCTTTACGTGCACTGATAGTATTTATGATGTTTTCGTAATGTATTGGTTAGCATCAGTCATTTTGTAGATTCAAATTAATAGATGGTGTTGATTGACAGTTTGATAGGAGAGATCGAGCTCAAGTGGGAGTGATCTCTAGAGCGAGTTAATGGGGTTCAGTTTACCACCTTAATGTACATAGGATAATGTGAATGTCACCTATAAGTAACGGGCCTTATTAAGAGAGAGTCTCAGTTACTTTTATTTCAAGTTGGTCTTTGCTTCCGCTCTATATAAATTTAGTTATTCCCATTAGTAACTATTGTTGTTAATTGTATAGAAACGAGAGCAAACATGACCAACAACTAAAATTCATTTACTTTCATGCTTGTCTTTGTCAGGTTTATGGATCCTATTAGCATTGGTGAATATCCAAAATCTATGCAAAAACTCGTCGGGCCACGGCTGCCGAGGTTCTATGGAGAGGAATTCGAAATGTTAAAAGGATCATATGATTTCCTTGGATTAAACTACTATACTGCAAACTACACCAAGGATGCTCTCCTTTCCGGTAGAGTTCCCACCCCTTTTTCCAACCCCAGTTATGCCACTGATTCTTGTTGTATTCAAACATGTAAGTATTGTAGTTATATCATTAATGAACCTGAACCTGAACCTGAACCTGAACCAGAACCAGATGTGGTCCGGTCTTCTTAGGAGGAACTGGTCACATTAAATCTTCTAGCTCAACCAGCTCAAAGACCTTATATTGTGGCTTTACAATCAAAAAGTTTTCCTGTTAAAACTGAAGGTCTCCGGAGGACCGGTAGATTGGTATAAGTAGCAATTGAAGGGGTTCAATTAGGTTTATATGGGTGGGCTCAGGTGAGTTGAGGGGAAGAATAGTCTAATTTGGGCTTCCTAATCCAGGCCCAAGCATAGCCCATTTTCAAATAAAAAATCTGGCAAGGCAGGTTTTGGCTACCAACTTCTTGGCTTTTGGTTTCTCTCTCTCTCTCTCTCTCTCTCTCTCTCTCTCTCTCTCTTATTTCCTAGCTTCTCCTAACTTTCCTTTTCTTTTCTTCTTTTCTTCTTTTCTTTGTGGTTTTAATAATATCTAATGTGGCAGCGGAACGGAATGGAATCCCCATTGGAAAACAGGTATGTGCTTGTGTTTTTGGGTTTTTATTTATTTTTTTAGTACTCATATTTTTGGGTTTTAATAAACTTTTAGATGTCTTATTTTTAAAGTATGGAATGGAACCTATTATTAAATATATATTTTTGCAGAGAATTATCCTCGAACGTAAAAATTTATGCACAAATTAATCGTTTCATAATGTTTTATGTGAATTTGCGGACAACCTCAGAATGGCTTTACATCTATCCAGAGGGATTGGAGGCTATGCTAATTGACATAATGATAAAATACAATAATCCCGTAATTTATGTCGCAGAGAATGGTAAGCTAACATTTTATATCTTATAATAAATATCCAAATATAATTTTGAAGTAATTCATTAAATTGATATTATTATTTTATTTTATTTTATTTTATTTTATTTTTATTCATTTTTGGCAGGAATTTCAGATGACGCCAAGCTGCCCAAGGCGGAATCTCTCCAAGATCTGAGAAAAGAAGCCTTGAGTGATCATCATAAGAAAAATTTATATATTCTGAGATTTCCCATAAGCCGGTTCAATTAATTAGGCCCAGCCATCTGACGATAAACTGGTTCACTTTTTGGTGGCTGGTTGGGTATTTCTTGACTTAGCCAAAGGAGGTTGACCAACTGCAACGTCTCCATAGTCTTACCCCACTTCATGGAAAAGCTATTTTTCAATGCAAACTTGCGACCATTAGGTCACAATAGATCAGCAACCTTATGGTTGTGCTGAGGTCTGCTCTCTAATAGATAGATCGATATTCTCATGGCCGAAGAAATCTTTCGAATAACCAGTTGGAATTTTTTTTATTCTTACAGATTGGGAGCGAATGTGAAGGGATTCTTCATGTCGTCATTGCTAGACAACTTCGAGTGGGATTGTGGCTACACTGTTCGTTTTGGTATCAATTACGTAGATTTCAATGATGGCTTGAAGAGAGAACCAAAACTGTCTGCGAATTGGTTTAAGAACTTCCTCGAAGGAGACTGAACCTTCACCACTACATTGGAAATCTATAAATATGTTTTGGTTTGATTTGGTCTTAAGTGTTAAGTTTGGGTCAGTTTGATTTGTTCTTAAGTTTTTAGTGTTTCAACTAAGCCATCAAATGGACCAAAGTATGTATCATCTATGGCATATTCAAGCATAATCATTTTAGAGTATGTGTTATCTCTCTTGGGGTTATGGTGAGTATTGACCGTTGAAATTGTCTTGGAATACAGGTTTGAATGGATATACTTGAACAATGGAGTTCAGAGTTTCCTCAAAAACCCACAATGACAGGTCCTCTCAAGGATTGAAACATTTGAACTGGTAATTCTGCATGGGCGATGGAGAGCAATGCAACAAATTAGATGTTCTTCCCTAATTAGATTTTCACAAACCCTAGTTCTCAAACTTGAAGAGAGAAGCGAGAACTGGAGGAGGATAGATAGATAAAAGTGATAAAGTATGGCTCTTTACTTCCTAACCAAGTATTTATAGATTGCGATCTAGCTGTCTCCCATACTAAATGTGTTAGCCAAGTGACCCTATAGGGTATGGCAATGCCAAAGGTGGAATATTGATCGAATTGTCGTTCTGTTCTGTATTTCTCTCTATTTTCTCACTATTTATATTATTCTCTTACTGACTTTTAGCAAAAAGAAAAAGTGACTCTATAGGGTGTTCTCACTAAGGTTACACAAAGTGTGTCTAACTCTTTTATAGTAATTAGTATTATTAATGTAATAGATAATTTACAGCACCATCCCCTGGAGAATGCCAGTGTTATAAGAACACCCCTCTCTTTCACCAAATTAGACTCAAACCTCTTACCGTCAGTCACTATTAAGGAATATACCTTATATTCTGATGTCAACTACTATATTTTATTTTAAATACCAAAATGCCCTTACTACCTCAAGCTATGTACATTTTGGTACTCTTACTATATTTCAAGCCTATATGGCTAAGAAGTCCGCCTCCGTCGTCGTTGTTGCCCAAACCAGAAGGTGAAGCTCTCTCTCTCTCTCTCTCTCTCTTCGTCATCTTCTTCCTTGAGCCTATGGCTGAACAGAAGGGGAGGAGTTTTTTCTTCTTTACTATCTTATTCCCAGTTGAATCTATTTTTACTTCTCCACAGAGCCCTAAGCCCGCACCACCACCCTCTCCTCCCTCCTCTCTCCTCCCCTACCCCAACCCAAACGTGTACCTCTGTAAAATTCCCACCTTCTCTTCTTCGCTCATGTCTTTAGATTTCTTTCATGGGAATGAGATTAAAAATTGCCTCAATCTTTAGATCTCTTTCATGGAAATGAGATTAAAAATTGCCCTAGATGCAATGTGTGGTTTATTATACCTCCATGAAGAAATGGATTTTCAAGTACAAGTTTCCTTTTTCATAAATCTGCTTATCTTATCATGCTGCTTCTGCTGGCATATGCAAGTCTTTCCAATGGGGTCTAGTTTGATAAACTTCAGCCTAATCTATTTGCAATTTAAGATTCCCAGTTTAATAAAGGATAGTAGTGAAATCAAGGTCAATTTAGACCAGACATTGAAGTTACAAAATTGAAGTTTTTGTGAAAATAGTCGATCAAAAGAAAATCAGAAGAGATTGGGAAAACCCATTTTGCGGGTTCTCAAAGAGAATAGGGAACTTCAATTCAAGACAAAAAAGACGTTTCTAACCCCAATTTCAATTATTATTATTTTAGGTGGCTAGATGTTTTGATACTTGAATCTAAACCTAATTCCACATTTGAACGTTAAGGGTTGAGTTCATAGGTTTTACTATAAAATAAGGAAGACTGGAGCTGATTTGATGATCTGAACCCCATGAACGCTACCCAGGTGTTCTGTTTGCAAAAGAATGTCAATATACATTTTAACTTGGGTTAAAACATAAGTTTTAATTAATATGGTATAATGGTCATTTTAATTCTTCATTTAACAGTGACTGAAGATAGGGGGGTCTAAGTCTAATTTGGTGAAAGAGAGGGGGTGTTCCTATAATACTAGCATTCTCCAGGGGGTGGTGCTGTAAATTATCCTAACATAATAAATAACACTAATTAACAATAAGTACAACAACAGTTTGTAGTAACATATAAACCTCAAGTGATAGCAAAATTACATTTAAGTCCTTTAACTGCTATTTAATCTCAAAAGAGAGGCCTTGAGCTCACTTGAGATGCCAACTAAAAACATAAAAGATTTAGAATTCTTAATTTTGAGGCCAGATAAAGAGTACAAGAAATCCAAAATTTCCTTTAACTTCACAGAGGGAGAACTTAGTGGTCTTGAAGTAAATCATAAGATCGATCATCGGCAAAAACAAGATGACTAAACAACAACCTTACACTAAAGAAGAATCTCAATTTGCTTTTAATCCACCTTGATTGAGCCTAGAGACCATCTGCATGGAAAGATATGTTGAATAATGATTCCCTGGGGTTGATTGAAAAGTCAAATTTAGAGGCTGATCTAGAAATTGATGAGGATATTAGCAATCCAGCTCATGGGGAGACATTAAATGGGGAAATCTATATCCCCTCCACCGTCTTAAGTGAGGTGGAGATGGGAAGAAAAAAGAAGACTCATGGCCATGATGATAACATCTCTAATGTCAACGATTATGATTTTGAGGAGACATTGGCGCTTAAAGAAACTTTGACTTCCACTCCTATTGTTAAGGAAGGGAAAAGGAAAATCTCAACTTGGATATGGAAAGAAAGATGTTTGGTGTTAGTGTTGCTGAAGAGGGATCTTTTCCCAAAGAGACATACAAGAAAAAGAAGAACAATAAGGAAAACAAGAAGAACAACATGAATTCTGCTTCTAGGATCCCCCATTGTACATTAGACCCCAAAGCTGAGAATTCATCTAATCTCTTCTCTTGAGGAGCTTTTAGAGTCTACGGACAATAATCTCATTCCTTATGGATCCAGTTTGGAAATTGATGAGGAAAAATCCTTCCTTCATATTTCAAACTAAAATGAGTAAGGGCAAGGGCAAGAGCAAGAGCAAGAGCAAGAGCAAGAAAAAGAAGAGCTTCATTGGGAAGACACTCAAGTCTCTAACGAGGTGACCCATCATATCGGCGATACTGAGGAAGGGCAAGATCAAATGGCCCTGTAGTCTATATTGGATGGAGCCACCACATAAGATTTGCCCTGTACTTCCTTCGCACCAAGGGATGGAAAACATTTTGAGGTGTGGCCTGTTAGTCCTTGTATTTTCTTTTTCTTGTCTCATCTAAGGATGGTGTAATGCCTTTAGTTTCTCGCTATTTTGGCTTGTATCCAGCCTTGTGGCTGTCTTCTCTCCTTTAATATATTTTTACCCATTAAAAATAAAAAAAAAATCTGGATGGCCATGGTGCAGATGTACTAGGACATAGGACAGCCTTGTGTTTGATCTCAACTCTACTATGGAAGAATCCCACAAGGTTGCCATTCATGAGAACTGACAAGCGAACAATGGAGAAACACATGTGGATCCATTTGATGAAATTGAAGAAAAATTCATATATTTCTTGAATGATCAATAAACTTGAGAGCATCTCATGAATGGATTTCCTATCATTGAATTTTAATCATTTTCATGAATTAATAAGACTTTTATCTCATGGGTTTGAACAGTCATCACCGTTTGTCACCACCATAAATGACAGTTGCACAACACACTGATTGGATTCTATATAATTAATTTCGTCCTCACGGGCAAAGCTATTTGAAATAATAGCAGGATGATGGTAGTTAAATACAGGCAAGCATCCAACCTTAGTGTGACCCAAATGTTTTGTATTAGAGTAATAAAGCTTCCTTAGTTTGGATATGAGCCTCAAAATTTTTTATTTTTTTATTAATTTTTTAAAGTGTTGCAAGTGGGTAGGTGGCAGGGGTGCATATGGGTTGGGTTGGGCTGATTTTTGAAAACCATAACCCAACCCGAATCCCCTTAATTAGGCTTGAGCCCGATCCAGCCTTGTCAGGGTCTAAAAAAATCAATCCTAACTCACCTTCAGGGCTGATCGAGTTGGGTCGAATTCTGACATTTATGCCAGATGAGATCAATAAAACCTACTTTAATCCTAATAAAATCTACTTTAATCCAATATATAATATAGCAGGAAGCATATTATATATATATATATAGACATATATTATAATAATATCTACAAATAGAAGTCTGAAGAATATATATATATATATGTATATATGTCAGGGGAGGGGTGGGTTGGGTTAGGTTGGGCTGGGCCTATGCCTCAATTCGGGCCCAGACAAATCTTAATCCACTCTCAGGGTTAAAAATCTTAGCCCAGGCCTTGTTCGGGTTCAAGGTGAGCCAGGGCGAGTTCGGGCCATCAGGAACAAATGTGCACCCCTAGTAGGAAGTCTTTTGTATGGGGCCTAACAACATGCACCATGTGTATAATATTAGGGAAAGAGAATGCTACCCGTTGACGCTGATACACGCCAACATGCATGGCCAATGATAAGATGTGTGAGCATCTTCAGCCTGGGCATTATGATCTTTTTGCACCGTTACATCTAAGGGTAGACATGCAGTTCTTCCATAATATTAATCCTTTTAATGTGCCCAAAACCACTGTTCTTGCCAAGGTTGTTTGCCATTACAAATTCTATAAGAAGATTGAGGGAGCAATATTGCCTCCACGGATAGCAAACCTCCTTTGGAAATTTTTTGGTGGAACCCGTTGGGTGTCTGGATCAAGCTAAATGTTATGGAAGTTCTATTGGCAATCTAGGTCGTGCAAGAGCAGGAGGTGTTCCAAAGAACATCATGGGTCAACTGGTGAGGGCGTTTGGCATATTTTTGGGAATCACTACTACATTTTAAGCAGAGTTCAATACTCTTCTGGAAGGGATTATGCTTGCAAAAGAATTATAAGTCCCTGCGCTTTTTGGGAGTCACTACTACATTTTAAGCAGAGTTCAATACTCTTCTGGAAGGGATTATGCTTGCAAAAGAATTACAAGTCCCTGCGCTTTGGATTGAGTCAAATTTCTTAGCAATAGTCACAGCCGTTCAATCCAACTCTATTCCATTGTTTTCTATTCAGAAATGGATGTCCTTGCTGCCTTTTCTGATGTCCATTCCATGGCAATTGTCTCATTGTTTTAGGGGCATGAATTTAGTGGTCGACTTTCTAGCTAAGAAAGCGACTAAGTTTGGAAGATCTAATATGGACAGTGGTTTTCCAGATCATATCTTAAGAGAGATTGCTGTGGATGTGGATTTTTGTCCAAGATTTAGATTCCAATAGATGGTGGTTATTTTCCCTACTGATGACAATGCCGAAGGTGGGGGTGAATAGTCTTCTTATCGGAATAGTTTGCTGATTCCCTTTGCTCTTTTTTCTTTTTCTTTTTTTTTTTTTTTTTTTTTATTTGGTTGTAAGGTGATGTAGTGTTTTTCCTTTTTCCGTTTTTTACTGATATCATGATCTTTGAGAAATAAATACCTCCACGGTTACCCATTATCCTTGGTGGAAAATTTAATGCAATCATAATTCAGAGAGGAATTCATGGCACTGGATTATTTAAATCCGTGCAGGAACAGCTTGCATGCCAGTGCCTGGGGTCGCAAGTGCATTAATTGGTGTATTATGGGTGTGGTATTGAGAGAAACCAGACACAGTTAGGTCATCGTTATAGGTGGATTATGTCTTTATTATATTAAGTTCTGCATAGGGAGTTGGATAATTATTTCATCAATGGCTTTACAGTCTTACTAAACATCTATTTCGAAACTTGTCTGTATTCAATTCCTTAGCCGACATCCTTTCATGAAGATAATATTTCTTATTTGTTGAAGGATACACATAAGATTTGATTCAACTTTACTTCAAATCGAACAGTACTCTATATAACTTTTCCTCTTCAGTTTACTTTATTGAATGAATTAAAGTTGTTTTAATTTTTTTTTTATCTTTTGTTTTTTTGTGAATATATTAAATGGGAAAAGATTAAAAAAAATTAAAAAAATAAAAATAATAGCATACAAGCCAAAACGGCAAACCAAAAAATTGTATTTTTTTTTTTTTGGGTAAATCAAAAAATTGTATTTTACTCTAATACATTCTTGTCTTTATTTCTAATTAATGAAGTTTTAAAACAGGGTTTAATTCCCCACGACCCCAGCTCACCCAAACAGCATGTCGGTGATGGTTTCTCACCCTTTTTTTTTTTTTTTTTAAATCAACAAAAGAAATATATTAATAAGAATGAATTTAAAAAGAATTGAGTAAGAACACAACCATTGAATTACATCTCCCCCTTCAACATAGCCATTAACAGACAAGCAATCCAATCAAACTGAAAACTAAATTTAAAAAGAAAAAAAATCTACCCAATCAAACCAAAAGCTAACTTGATAGAAAAAAAATACGGAACAATTCATGAAGATCGATAAACATGCACGAAAAACATTACAAAAAACACGTTTTAGGCATACCTGAATCTATGGTTGAAGAATAAGAACTCTTCAATGTCTTCTTGTATGCTCCTTGTACAACACGATCAATGTTGGTCTGGTCTACCCTCTTTCTCTTTTACTTTTGGTCGTTAGCCTCACTTAATGGGTCAGTGATAACTATATATAGGGGTGAGGGTAGGGACCAATCCTGTAATAAAATTAGGGTTTCCTCCCCATTAAGGAAATAATACCTTAGGTCCACACATAATAATAAATATTTCATACCATTAAGGTGTGCTAATAGAATCCAATATCTCCATAGAGATCACTTACCAATAATATTGGATTCTTTCTGCTTACTCCATCTTTAGTCAACACCACTAAACCGATTTTTTGAAACAAATCTTTGACTATGCTAGCCCACCTAATTGGAAATCTTACAATCTCCCACTTGGGCAGCATATGTCACAAGTTTTAGATTTTAAAATTTATTTAAAATGACTTTCCAGTTTAGATAAACTGAATGTGGCCACAAACAAAACAGTGTCGAATGGAATGCACCTTAAACCAAATGCCTTGGTCCGAATGAGAATTACAAACACCCAACCGTATTGATCATCACATCTAAAGCTATATGAGACCACACACGTGAAAGTGCTCATAACATCACCGACTTGGGCTGAGCAGTATGAAAGTGTGGTATGGAAATAACATGCTATAGTGATCATCATGTTTATTTTCAAATTGGTCCTGGCTCGAAAACCAAATGAGCCCTATGAGATAGATACCGAAGGTCTCATTAACTACAAGTGTCTCCCAAACACTTAAGCTTCAATCAAAGAAACTCATTGGGACTGGGTCCAGATGTCCCACAACACTAGCACTAGACCTCAATCAGACGAGGCTTTACTAGTGACTAGATGTATATGTGTTGACTGAAACCTCAGATACCGAATAAGGTAAATACACCACATATAACCTCAATTTTCTATAGGAGGCAAATAGATAAGTGTATACACATAAACAAATGGTCATAAAAAATGCATATATATATATATATATATATATTCTTGAGAACAATAATAATACATCATACATATAAAATAAAACTGAAAGTCAAATGCAAACATATTGAGCAAAACTCCCACTAATAAAATGCATCAAAAGAACTAACAAGTCCCATATTAGTGACATGCTCTTGAAAGACTTTTGGAGTCAAGCCCTTAGTAAGAGGATCTGCAATCATGTTTTCAGTAGCAATCTACTCCATTGTAATCTGTGACTCTTGAACTTTCTCTCTAACCAAAAAATACTTAATGTCAATGTGTTTAGAGCCTGAAGTACTTTTACTGTTATGAGAGAAACGTACCGCAGTGGAGTTGTCACAAAACATCCTCAATGGTTTAGATATAGAGTCAACAATCTGTAGCCCTAAGATAAAATTCCTTAACCATAAAGCTTGAATAGTGGCTTCATAACACGCCACATACTCAGTTTGCATAGTAGAAGATGCAGTGAGTGTCTGCTTGACACTCTTCCAAGATATAGCCCCACCTGCCATCACAAAAATATATCCAAAAGTAGACTTGAGGTCATCTAGGCATCCAGAAAAATCTGCGTCAGTGTAACCGACTACATCAAGTGAATTGGTTCTTCTATAAGTAAGCATAAAATCCTTAGTGCCCTGCAAATATCTCGACTTTCTAAGCAGCTACCCAATGCGCTTCACCAGGGTTGCTCAAATATCTCCCAAGTACACTAACAACATAGGCAATGTCAGGCCGTGTACAAACTTGAGCATACATCAAACTACCAACAGCAGATGCATAAGGTATGTTCTTCATCTGATTGCACTCCAATTCTGTCTATGGACATTGAGACTTGCCAAATTTTTCCCCTATTTTAACTGGAGCCTTACTAGGGGAACATGCTAACATATTAAACCTTTTTAATATTCTCTCAATGTAACCTTTCTGAGACAAACCAAGAACGCCATAAGATCTATCACGATAAATCTCAATGCCCAAAACATAAGAGGCCTCACCAAGATCCTTCATATCAAAGTGACTTGATAATAATCGTTTTGTCTCATGTAAAAGATCAGCATTATTGCTGGCAAAAAGAATATCATCAACATAAAGCACAAGGAAAATGAACTTACTTCCACTGATCTTCAGATAAATACACTGGTCTACAAGATTTTCTTTGAAACCACAAGAAGTGATAACTTCATCGAACTTAAGATACCACTGTCTAGATGTCTATTTCAAACCATAAATAGATTTCTTGAGTTTGCACACAAGGTGCTTTGTATCAGCTTACCTGAAGCCAAGGGGTTGTTGCATGTAAACATTCTCTTCAAGATCTCCATTTAGGAAAGTTGTTTTGACATCCATCTGATGAAGTTCCAAATCAAAATGTGCAACTAAAGCCATGATGATTCTGAAAGAATCTTTTGTCGAGACTGGTGAGAATGTTTCCTTGTAATCTATGCCCTCTCTCTGGCTAAATCCTTTTGCTACAAGTCTGGTCTTGTAACACTCAACTTCACATTTAGAGTTCCGTTTGGTCTTGAAAATCCATTTACAACCAATCGGTCTACATCCTTTTGGTAATTCAATTAAATTCCAAACATCATTAACAGACATAGAATTCAATTCATCTTGCATGGAAAACATCCACATTGATGAATTGGGATCATTGGCAACCTGGTCAAAACTGATTGGATTTGAATCCAAAGTAATATCAAACTCATGTTCTTGTAAATAAACAACATAGTCATCAGATATGGCAAGCCTACGAGTTCTCTCTGATTTCCTCAAGGGAACATCAGCAACAATATGGTCCTGAATCTCATCAATAATAGGGGGTGCAGGCTCAACCACTATAGGTTGCACAGGTTCGTGAGTGGGGATATTCTCTTGTTCAATGTGAGGCTGTAATACAGTAGACGGCAGTGTCACAGGCATAGGTACAAGAACACGTTCCTCCTCAAAAACAAAGTTACGTGGTTGAGCAGACTGAAAATCTAAATCATTCTCAAAGAAAACTGCCCGATTTTATTCCACTACTCTAGTAGAATATGTAGGACAATAGAATCTATATCCTCTTGATCTTTCAGAATAACCGATAAAATGACCACTAATGGTCCTTGGGTCAAGCTTCCTCATCTGAGGATTGTAAGGTCTCACCTCTGCAGCACATCCCCATATATGAAAATGAGATAAATTTAGCTTCTTACTAGTCCACAATTCATAGGGAGTTCTAGGAATAGACTTGCTAGGCACTTTATTCAAAATATATATTGTTGTTTTCAAAGCATCACCCCATAAGAAATTAGGTAAAGTTGAATTACTTATCATGCTTCTCACCATATCCATAAGGGTACGATTTCTCCTTTCAGCCACCCCATTCTGCTCAGGTGAACCAGGCATAGTGTACTGAGCGTCAATACCACATTCTTGTAAGAATCTGGCAAATGGTCCAGGGTTACACCCAGTTTCATCATAGCTACCATAAAACTCTCCACCTCGATCAGATCTCACACTTTCTATCTTCTTTTCCCTTTTAAGTTCTACCTCTGCTTTAAAAACTTTAAAAGCATCTAAGGATTCAGATTTTTTTTGAATAAGGTAAATAAAACCAAAATGAGAAAAATCATCTATGAAAGTAATAAAATATCTGTATCCATCCATGGTAGTAGGAGTGAATGGACCACAAATATCAGTATGAATCAGCTCCAATGCTTCATCCTTCCTGGTTGCACCTTTCTTTTTAGCTCTAGTGTGTTTCCCCTTAATGCAATCAATACAAATTCCAAAATTTGAAAAATCCAATTGAGGAAGTGTACCATCCTTAATCAATCGTTCTATCCTCTGTTTAGAAATATGTCCTAAACATTTATGCCATAACATAAAAGAATTTTCATCCAATCTAGAACGTTTAAGATTTGTAACCACATAATTTATAACAGAAGAAGTGTTGGCATATTTGGAAGAACTAATATCCAAATCAAATTTATAAAGACCATCATATAACAAGGCAGATCTAACCATAAGAGAACTAGAATAGAGAGTAAGTTTTCCATTGCCAATATTAAAAGTGTAACCACAACTGTCAAGTTTAGATACCGAAACAAGTTTTCGTCTAAACGACGGTACATAAACCACATCATTTAAATTCAAAACAAAACCAATGGATAAAAGTAATCTAACTACTCCTATAAAATCAACTTTGGTCTTCTCTCCATTTCCCATTAGATCATCATCTCTCCCTCACTTGGTTTCCTCCTACTTCTTAATTCCTGCAAACAATTAGTGATGTGAATAGTTACTCCAGTATTAATCCACCCTAAATCAGGGGAAACATCTACAAGATTGAATTCAAGACACACTAGAGCTAAAGATGTACTTTTCTTTTAAGCCATTTCTTATAGCCATAGCAATCCGTCTTCATATGTCCATCCTTTTTGCAGAAGAAACACTTTCCCTTAAAAGCCTTAGT
This sequence comes from Macadamia integrifolia, assembly GCF_013358625.1. Lineage (NCBI taxonomy): Eukaryota > Viridiplantae > Streptophyta > Magnoliopsida > Proteales > Proteaceae > Macadamia > Macadamia integrifolia. The sequence continues at coordinate 25,181 of NW_024870603.1, forward strand.
CTTTGGTTTCAAATCCTGATCGGTTTTCTGTTCTATTTTTCCTGATTTTTCTTGCTTGTTGCCTTTTCAATTTTTCTTGAATTTCTTCTTACCCCCATTATTGAAAACAAAATAAGCATAATTAAATTTTTTCTTCTTCTTTCTTTCCTCTTCCTGTACTAATATGGAAGTCATATCCTCAAGAGTCCACTCCAATTTTTATGCATTATAGGAGGTCTTAAGAGTATCAAATGATGATGGAAGTGATTGCATAATTTGCCACACAAGGAAAGAATCAGATATCTTCACTTCCATCTCACCCAACGTGGCAACATAATTGGTCATTTTCATAATGTGATCACGTACTCTACTTGTGCCATCATATCGAGTGAATGAGAACCACTCTAAATATGTTCCCTTCTTAGCCTTATCAAATTTGGTAAACTTTGTATTAACAGCTGCAAGAAAATTCTTAGTATTTTCTTTCGAAAGCACACTTTTTTTAATGGTCTTGTCCATAATATGCTTCATAACAATGAGGCACAATCTGTTGGACTCCTCCCACTTTTCATAAAGTGCTTTTGCAGTAGCATCACTCTCAGTTGTGGGCTCGGGGGGTTTATCAGTTCTCAGAGCATAATCGAGTCTCATGATTGCAAGAGACATAGTAAGAGAGTCTATCCACTCCTCAAGATTGGAACCATTCAGGACTTTGATGGAAGATAATTGGGAAGTCATAGCTGGCAATAATAATTATCAAAATTTTACCAAAACATACAATATGTAACAACCAAAAGCATATCAACATCCCAATAATCTAATGAAAACTGACTAATTAGGGCTTATTAATCAGATTTATCCCAATACCAATTTTAACAATTGTATGAAAAACATAAACTGGTAAAAGATCCAGCATCATTAGGGTCACACCTGTGGTGGCAAGATCGGCCAACATGCAGTGAAATCTTTCACATGTAAGGCGAGACCCCAAAAACAACACCATATTGTAGATTTCGTCACCTGTGGTGGCAAGACAAGAACCTCCAAAATAGTGAAACTCAAAACGTCACGTTCACACCATCAAGCAAAACCGACCAAACGAAGACTCACCTGTGTTGGCAAGAGCACATCGCTCGCCATATGGCTTTCTTGACTGCAATCCATCTGGATGGTCTATAGTGATTCCGCATCTTTAGGAATTAGCCCACTAAGTGGAAGTCTAATCTCTAAAGTTACGAAAACTCTATAGACCTGGATTGTAACTGTATGCCCATTATACTTTTAATAATTTTCCATCAAAGAATTACTGAATAATAATATGAAAAACAAAAGCACATAAAATTTTAATATATAAAATCATAAGTGTTCCGATTATGACAGATCAGAACAACATCATGGGTTGCATAATAATTCCCTATAGTGACTGAATCAAATAGCACAATAATTAATATGAAATAACAAAATTATATATTTAATGTGCTAGTAACTAAACCAAATGTCACAAAAACTAAATCTGTAAATAATTATGCTTTATGGTTCTGTTATGAGTCAACCAATTAAAACTCATGACACCTTTTTATTTTATTTTATTTTATTTTTTATTTAATAAAAAATATATTCTTTTGTATGATTTCTCAAAAGAAAAACACGGTTTCTCAAAAGAGAAACAATCTGTAAAAAGTAATTTTTTTTTTTTTAAAAAGCAACCAAACCGTACTTACTTTTGTCACCTTTTTTTTTTTATTTATTATAAAGCAACCATACCATACTTACTTTGTCACTTTTTTTAAGCAACCATACCGTACTACTTTGTCATTTTTTTATAAAAAGCAACCAGATACATTGTTTTTTTTTTTTTTAAATTTAACTTTGTAAGTTTTGTCCTTTAGTAATAATATATAATATATTACTTTTCTCGTTTCTTCAAAACAAAACAACTCGAGGAGAAGAAATTGATTTTTATTACTGGTGGTACAGCCGATCAATTTTTCATGAACGAGGCTCTGATACCATTGATAGAAAATAAATACGGAACGATTCATGAAAATCGATAAGCATGCACGACAAACACTACAAAAAACACGTTTTAGGCATACCTGAATCCATGGTTGAAGAATAAGAACTCATCAATATCTTCTTGTATGCTCCTTATACAACACGATCAATGTTGGTCTGGTCTACCCTTTTTCTCTTTTACTTTTGGTCATTAGCCTCACTTAATGGGTCAGTGATAACTATATATAGGGGTGAGGGTAGGGATCAACCCTGCAATAAAATTAGGGTTTCCTCCCCATTAAGGAAATAATACCTTAGGTCCACACAAAATAATAAATATTTCATATCATTAAGGTGTGCTAATAGAATCCAATATCTCCATAGAGATCACTTACCAATAATATTGGATTCTTTCTGCTTATTCCATCTTTAGTCAACACCACTAAACTGATTTTGGAAACAAATCTTTGACTATGCTAGCCCACCTAATTGAAAATCTTACATAACTTTCTTAAGGAAATCTATATCCAGGTCTCAGTTCAGAATCTCGATTAATATTACAAAGAACAAAAAGTGGTGCAGTGTCCCAAGTAGAAGAAGTAGTTGTTGTAGCCGCATACGGTAACAATTTGATATTTTCCATGAAATGCTATACAAGAAGCTCTCTTTTTTTTTTTTTTTTTTTTTTTTTT
>NW_024870603.1:27866-34886 GCF_013358625.1 Macadamia integrifolia
TTTTTTTTTTTTGACTAACGACGGGTATCCAGGCCTTTTGCCTGACTAGTCCCACGGGCCCATACTGACCCCACAACCATATGGACCAGATCATACTAGGGTTGAATGAAAACCATTCAACTTTCACTGAAAACAGTGAAGAGTACCAAACATCCTCATATGAGTGGCCCAAGGTGTACTTAGTGGGAGTCAAACTTAGGATGTCCAAGTTTACGACTCGTACCAAGGTCGTTGCTCACTACAAGAAACTCTTATAGATCGATAACCTTTTTTGTTAAAAGCATCATGGAATTTTTTTTATTGAATCCTACACGTTAAGGACAAACCCTTCCAAGCAAGGGATTCCGTCAGGCTATTTCCTTCCATTGAAATTAAAGAGAAACCACATGACTGTGAATAGAACACGACATGGAAAATATCATGTAGAATAGGAGATATGGTAGGAACATTCAACACCAATTTCCATGCCTCTTATATTTATTTATTTTGTTAACAACGAATATTTAGGCTTTTAACCTAAATAGTCTCATAGATAGTAAATTCATACTAACCCCAAATGTGCATGGACCCAAAAGTAAAACTAGATGCTTAACATATGGAGCTAACAAAATTGAAACTGAAGACATGAATCTCGTGGGCGGTGGGCCCATACTAACCCTATTATTGCATGAACCCAAAATAGTACTACATGCTCAACATGTGGAGCCGACAAATACTGGAAGAAGACATGCTAAGAACACTGAAAACCCATAAGATTAAATAAGATTAAAGACCATGCAACCTGTTTTTACATAATTGCAGAGTATGGATAAGGCTGACAGTAGATGGATCATTAATTATATGTTATAATAATTATAAAAAAAAATGGAAAATTTCAACGAGAACGTGTTCTGACACGTGATCCAATGAATTATCAGTCCCCACTTCTTAAGTTCCCCACTAGGGTTTCTTTCTCTATATAAGGAGAGCTTAGTTCTCATGGAAACTTACCTTCCAACAGTTACTTAGGCCGATTAGGAACCTCTCTCTCTACTCTTCCTTCCTTCCGGTAGAAATATGCAAGCAACAATGCTGAAGGCTCGGTTGCCTCACTCAGGGATGACTACTGTTTGGCCACTCTTGGTCCTGCACAAGTCCTTCATTTCAGGGCATGGTAGTGTAAGGCTCCTCCCCATGGGTCCACGAGCAGCTCTCCGTGGAAAACGGAAGAGCTGTTCCATTAAGGCAATTACTAAAGAAAATAGTGCGATTGATACGAGGACCGTTAATATCAAACGCAGTGATTACCCAGAGGATTTCTTCTTTGGAGTGGCATCATCTGCTTATCAGGTGGGTCCATATATATTGTTAGGAGTGTAATCGGTCGGTTTGGATAGATTTTGGTTTGATTTGTTTCATCGAATTTTGATTTGATTTCAGTTTCTTATTGGTTTGCTATCTTTTTGCTTTTGGTTTCCCATTTAAGTATGCTCAGAAGTATTAAAATAATTTTGAATTGAGATGGTATATTTTGGTTTCTTATCGGGTTATAGCGTTTTGATTGAGTTTTTAAGTTCGATAAGGGTATGGTATTTTATCGGTTTTAATGCGGTCTGAGTTGGTTTCATTTCGAATTCGATCGGTTCAATTCAGTTTTGTCAGATTGGGATAGGTTTTGAAGCCATTATATATAGCTTACCAAAAAACAAAAGAAAACAAAAACACCTCTACATATAGTCCTTACATTTCCTTATTGCTGAGGAACAATCTCTCAGGTAGAGACTGGAAATTTCTCACTGATATGTTTATGTGTGGTTATGGTTCTTCAGTATGAAGGGGCAGCAAGGGAAGGTGGTAAGGGTGAAAGCAACTGGGATCATTTCACTCGTGTACATCCAGGTCTCTCTCTCTCTCTCTCTCTCTCTCTGCCACACTTTTTTCTTCACATACATCCATGGGAGGTTGCCCGAGCTAGCTAGCTCCTACTTACTTTTTTTTCTCCTTCTAAAAGGTCATGTGAAAAAAAAAAAATACAAGCTGGGTCTAGAAAGACACAAGAGACAAAGCAGCAGCAGAGGAGGGAAAAATCTGCAATCATTCCCCCACCTTTGACATGACTGTCAGTAGGAGAGGAGATCCACTACTCCACAGAAAAAAAAATATTAATAAAAATGAAATCTTGGTCTTCTTTCTACATCCATATCCTAAGATCAAATTGAATAGAACTAGAGAAGATTGAAGAAGTAGAAGAAGACCCATTTAGTGCTGAGGCTTTTGCAAGATGATTAGCTATCTGATTTGCTACCCTAAAGCAGTCCTTCCACTCAATTCCTTCTAGGAAAGGAGCTAAAAAATCTAGTCTTGAGAGATATACCACCGAATTAAGCTTCCATAGACTGCCATGTCACAGCCATTGAGCCAGATTCAATCTTCAGTTTTTGAATACCCATACATGTGTGTGTGTGTGTGACATACGTTTGTTTTCATGGGCAGATAAGATAAAGGATGGCTCGAATGCAAATGTGACCGTAGATTCTTATCATCGATACAAGGTACAATACTTTCTGATCTTATTTGACTTAACCTTGTTATAGTCGGTGGGGCGCTACATGTTTCATTTATTAGCTTTTTTTAGCAAAAGAAAAAAATTATTAATTAACTTGTTAAGATGACCAAATGTATGCAACCAGTCTCTTAACCCATCTTGAAGGTATTAAAAATTTGGGTTAATTATTTGGACACCTATTGCTTGACTCCTCAAAAGTTTGAAAAGTTTTGAAGAGTACCTTTTCTTCTTCAATTTTCCGAATCGAGGCACTCACTGTTCTTGCTTTATGTAGGATAAGACTTATGGCAAATTATCTGATATGGATAGCTTAATTAGTTGGATTCAGAAATACATGCCTTCCCTAAACCATTGGTCAAAAAATCCTCTCCCGTTGTGAGAGATTAAGTTTTGAAGCTTCTCTTAACCTGTTCTTCTTCCTTCCCTAATTTCATCAATTCATTTAGATGTAGATTGTGGTGTAAAACCTTAGAACTGAATAATGCCCTAATTTCTAATATGGTACTGTGAAGGAATTGAGATGGGAAATGGGTGAAATGGGAATCTTTTCACTAATTACTTAAATGGATTTAGGTGTTTTAAGACTAATACTATTAAAGGGTAAGTTGGTCATTTTCAACTTCACAAATTCTTAGTTTGACAACTCATAAGGGTAAAACTGTCTTTTCATTCAACCACTAACTGTGGACTAACAATATTAGATTTCATAGGGCTTCAAGTAAACTTTTTAAGTTTTGAAGTTTCTCTTAACCTGTTCTTCTTCCTTCCCTGGTTTCATCAATTCATTTAGATGTAGATTGTGGTGTAAAACCTTAGAACTGAATAATGCCCTAATTTATAATATGGTACTGTGAAGGAATTGAGATGGGAAATGGGTGAAATGGGAATCTCTTCACCAATTACTTAAATGGATTTAGGTGTTTTAAGACTAATACTATTAAAGGGTAAGTTGGTCATTTTCAACTTCACAAGCTCTTAGTTTGATAACTCATAAGGGTAAAACTGTCTTTTCATTCAACCACTAACTGTGGATTAATACTATTAGATTTCATAGGGCTTCAAGTAAACTTTTCAAACTTCTAGGATGTCAAGCAATCTAGCCATAGTACATAAACTGTTCAAGTAATTAACCTTAAAAAAATTTTATAGGTAGTGTTAAGAGGAGAGCTTTTGTGCAAGATCGTACATGTACAATCATGCATACAGCCATCGGATGAAGCGCAAGGAAAAGCCCTCATCCACCATCCAATAGCTATGTTCATGACTATGCACCATGTGCAATTATGCACAAAATCTTTTCCTAATGTTAATTTTATAATAGAGATTTACATTGTGTAATAAATATCAAACAATCCAGTGTCCATAGAAGCTAGTAATAGATCCTATTGCCATCCACACTTGTAACGGCGTTGATGATGATATATTTTTCTACTAAACAGGAACATGTGGCTTTGATGAAAGATATGGGTCTCAATTCTTATAGATTCTCGATTGCATGGACTAGAATATTACCAAGTAAGTACTATTGTCCTTCTCTTTGACTTACCAATCCATATTGGCCTTACAAAGGTGGGGTAAATACTTGAATATTGGGTAATATCAGTATTTATAAATATAAGTGCATTATGAAAATTACGCATCAGCCATGACATGGTAGGCCAGATCATATGATTAAGATAAAACTCCAAATTCAAAATATAGCTATTTGATTGTGTATACTACCTATTCAATGGGTAAGCGTATTTGGCATGATGGTGGCTGTCAGAGCAGTAGAGTGCTGGCCCAAGTCCTAGGGAGAAATTGTTTGTTCAACTCTTTTTCCCTTCTTTTCCCTTGGCATCGAAGTATTTCAGCTGCCATTGGGTTGCCATCCCTGTTGGTGTATGGGTCCTTGATAGGAAATTTTCCAAAAAAAAAAAAAAAACCTATTCAACTGTTGGGACTCGTGTAGAAAGCATTCAAGGTTGATTATGCATTCTAAGTTATTTTTATAATCTCAGAATGCATCATCGACCTAGATTGCACTCTAAACACAACTTAGTTTAGAAAAGCACAATCCTTCACATTGCTAAAAAAAAGTGGTCTTGCACATATATATATATATATAGATATAGATATATATAACTTTACAAGCTTTTCTCAATTGTGGTTGAGGAAACATTCGTCGTACCTAGTGCATGAGGCTCCCGCATGTGCGAGCTCCAAGGGGCAAGAACTACGCAACTTTATTCTAAGAATGTCGAGAAACTATTGAAGAAACATTTGCTTTATTCTATTTAGATAATGATAACATTTTGTTCTTATTATTTTAAAACTTATAAATTCTTAGCTGGAAAGCTAAGTGGAGGAGTGAACGAGGAAGGCATCCAATATTACAACAACCTCATCAATGAGCTTATATCCCAAGGTAAAATCAATCAATCAATCTCTCTCTCTCTTTCTCTCTCTCTCTCCCCAAATATTGTTATTGGAAAAAGATCCTTTCCAACACCAACAAATGTAAGGGCTGGGAGGACTTGGACACACATCATCAGGTGTTGACAAGTGTTGGGATGCATGTCTCAACCTTCCCAACTCTTGGATAATTGTTGGAGGATCAAGTCATTGGAGAGGAGCCAGATCGAGTTGTCTTATGTTCTCTCTCTCTCAATACAAGTATTATCATTGAGTTGTCTTATGTAGGGATTCAGCCCTTCGTGACTCTTTTTCACTGGGATGTTCCTCAAACCCTCGAAGATGAGTATGGTGGTTTCTTGAATTCTAAAATTGTGTGAGTAACTTGTTCTTTCAATCACCTTCTACCATATTGTTGTCTTCCATCCATGATTTCTTCAAGTCTATTTAAATATGCAGTGACGATTTTCTGGACTACATAGACATCTGCTACGATCGATTTGGTGACCGTGTGAAGCATTGGATCACCTTGAACGAGCCATTAACTTTCACTGTGGAAGGATATGTTAATGCTCTCTTCCCTCCAGGCGCTATAGAGGATCTTTCGATAAACCCATATCTAGTGGCGCACAACTCGCTCCTTGCTCATGCAGCTGCGGTGCATCTCTACAGGACCAAATATCAGGTAAGATTATGCAGTGTACCGAAAGGTAATCTGATATCCCATATCTAAACCATTGAGGACATATGGTGCATTGGATGCCATGTTCTTCAGATGATGGACACTATTTCTCTATCATTGTCGTAGGAATGAGAACCTATAACAACATGGGAAACTACAAAAAGGAAACGAAACAAATTCTAGGGTTACCTCAATGTTGTTTCACATGCAACGGAGAAGATCTGATTGCTTTGGGCGGCGTTCCATACAAACAGACACGGTCTAGGATTCGCAGCAATCTCGCTTGCAACAGCAATCCATCGTCCAAATCTAAGGAACATGATGAAATTCCATAGAACTCACTCATACTGTAGGGAAAAACATGTGAGAGAGAGAGAGAGAGTTATGATCTCAATTGTGTCTCTTGTGGCCAGACCTCATATTTATGGGGATCTAGCCGCTAGGTCTCCATAAATCGGGTCAATACCCAGTTCGATTAACATGAACAAATGAAATTTGTAAACAAATAATCACACAATGCAGGCAGATCTTACAAGGTTTAGCAAGATTTCTTACATCCATCAATCCAAAAAAAAAAAAATTACTCACGTCCACGTTGAGATTGGACCTACTTCACTATTAATGGAAAATAAGGTTAGAATCATTCATCCTCACACCTCTCTCGGTTTGGAGAAACATATTGATACAATATATAGTGAAACCCTACCTACATAGGCACATAGTACCAAATACCCATATAGCCTATAAAAAAACTCCTCAAGGTTGCCCCCCGAAACTTGCTATATTCCTGCTAATTCGTTGAGGACCCCAGTAACGAAGATGATGTGCGAAGTGGGCTAATTCCTTCGAGTCTCAAGGTCTTGACCCATAGGCCTCTTAACACACCTTCGCTATCAGCTCACGAATGTGAGCTAAAAAATACAAAAAAATACAAGGGATCGTAATCATCCCCCCCCCCCCCAAAATATATATATATATATATATATTGTTTGATCTATGTATTTTCTTTTTTTTTCATCATATTCATCTGTTTCAACTTTGAACAGGGCCATGTCCAAGCACCTATTTGTCACATGCCTTTTCATAATCTCTCTCTCTCTCTCAGACAAAAAACTTTTATTTTGAGTGAAATATTGTGCTTGCGGTGGTTCAATATTTGATGGTGGTTGGTACTAATAAATTGCATTTACATGCTAACGTTTACAAAAGTCCCAAGGAGGCAAGGTTGGAATTTCGTTGAATTGTATGCATATGGTTCCTTTCTCCGATACATACGCCGACATTGAAGCTGCTCAGAGAGCTAGTGATTTCGCATTTGCTTGGTGAGTCTTTAATTCTATGTTCCAAAAAAAAAAAATCATAAATTGATTTCCTCATAAGCTTTTTTTTTTTTTTTTTT